>NW_027513248.1:195000-238067 GCF_048772815.1 Callospermophilus lateralis | reverse complement strand
GTTGCTTGTGGTCCTTTCTTTCCTTGTCTTTCCCTACTGTTCACGTTTTTTTCGGCTTGGTGAAACTTTTGTGTTATTGAATTTTACCCCTAAATGTTTATATTGCTATTGTATTCTTGAAAAGTCTCCCTCACAGGCGTAAGCAGCGGCTCTGCCCCTCCTCCAATTGGGGCAATGTGCCTACCACACAGGCACGTCGCTGGGCCTGTTCTGCCTCTTGGTAGCTGGTCCGCCTAACTTGCAGGAGCGGGCTGTTGATCTACCCCTCTGCGGGTGCTGGTCCTGTTCAGCCAGTGGGTAACAGGTCCAGCTACCTTGTAGCCACAGGCGTCGGCTCTGCCCCTCCGCGCTCCGCTGGGCCTCTTCTGTCTGTGGGTTGCAGGGCTGTCTACATTGCAGGCGTGAGTGGCATCTCTGCCCCCCCCCAAACCGGGGCGATGTGTCTACCACGCTGGTAGGTCGCTGGGTCTGTTCTGCCTCTGGGTGAGAGGTCTACCTGCTTTGCAGGCACGGGCAGCGGCTCGGCCCCTCCCCAAACCTGGTTATGTGTCTAGCACCCTGGCGGGGCCTAGCACCTGGTCTGTCGGTGTTCGCAGGTCCACCTACTTCGCAGGCGCGGGGGCCGGCTCTGCCTCTCTGAAGGCAGCTGGGCCGCTTCAGCTGGTGGGTCGCAGGTTCACCTATCTTGAAGTCGCAAGGGGTGTCTCTGCCCCTCCGCGGGTGTCTGGGCCTGTTCTGCCTGTAGGTTGCATGTCCGCGTTCCTTGCACACGTGCAGTGGCTCTGCCCAACCCCCAACCAGGGTGATGTGTCTTTCACGATGGCGGGCCGCTAGGCCTGTTCTACGGGTGGCTCGCAGGTCCGCCTACCTTACAGGCGCGGTTGGCGGCTCTGCCCCTCCCTTCTCCATGTGTTTCTAAAGTTAACAAATATGAGAATTCCTGTCTCCATTTCTCTGTACCCTATTCAGCACATGCATTTTTATATTCACATATAGAATCCTACCTGGTATCACATGTACATACTTGTGAGGTTGCTGACTTTGCAAATACAAATTGTGAGAAGGGATCACTCCTCCTAAATGCTGTTGGAACTTACAATTCAAACTATGGGTGAGCTCCCTAGTTTAACAACATTATACATAAATCGATGCTCAGAAAAATGAAGATTTTTGGATTTGTGGATGATATATAATTCATGATGTATTTCGATTGGCATATATATTGCTACTTTTTAATGTATACGTGTGTGTGTGTGTGTGTGTGTGTGTGTGTGCATATATATATGTATAAACTCTCCAGATTTTTCAAAATATGAAATGTATGTGTCTTATTATATACTCCCTAAATTCATTGATGTTCATGAAAGTGGATTTATATTCAACTTTTCATAAGAATGTTCTCAGAAATATTAATCCACCTGAAATACATATTTGTTTCCTAATACTGAAAACTAACTTCAGTGAATGGTGCATACAAATCCTAATATTGCTATAGTAAATGACTCAGTTTAACGTCAATGCAAGTAGATTCCTATGGGACATAATATGTATTTTGACGTTCATTTTTATTCAAAACTGGTACATTAATATTTCTTCAGTTTTTGCACATAATAGAATACATATTTCATTCACAAATTCACAAATTTATAGGCATTTTTTTCACTTTCAATTACTTCCTGCTTCAGAACATATGTATTCCCCCAGGTTTCTTGACTGCTCTTTTAATGAGACTTCTTTCCAAGCACATTATTTTCAATTTCCATAATCATTTTAGAAGCAAAGCTCACACACACTTCATGATAAACCATAACAGTGATATTACCATTAGATGTATAACTGGTTGGAATGATTGTATGAATATCAATATAAGATTTCCAATATATATTCAGATATCAATTCAATCCATTATTTAAATTTGGAACCAGTTATATTATTTATTCACAGTATGGTCTATTCATGCATTATCTTTATATTCATATAACACAGAGTATACCTATTTGTACCCATAATACTAAATTATATGTCTTCAAAATATTGCTCCCAGAAATGGTGGAAGAAATACTCATGTCACCTGATCTATATATACATTAATCACAGTAATATTGTGGAAACAAAAAGCAAGGTCACACTTATGATTGTACCAAATCCTAAATGGAAAGTGAGCATGGATTAAAAAAAAATCCATGTCCAGGTTGCCTAATGCTCTCAAAAGTGAATCCTACTGGTGACTACATATTTGTTTCTTCCTGAAATTACATATTCAACCTCAACCCTGTTGAAAATGTCTAATCCTATCACTCACTTTATACTTTGCCTGATTTCCTAATGTCTCTATTGAAATCTGATTTCCTGTATTTTTCCCCAGTTCATCATTATGACTGACTCTTCACATGTGCTGACATTTACTTTCACTCTCTACCCAAAACCCTATTGCTAAAGATCTTTTGGTCCAAATGCTATACACACTCTTCATTCTAAATCTACCGAATATCTTCCTAATCCACCAACTATCCCTTTTGGACTGGATTTTCTCTTCGACATTCAATCATCCAAAAGACAAGGTCCTATGCCATTGTATATCAATTAATCTGAGACACCTGTGCAGAACATAATTCAAAGCTAAGAATCCCAATAGTGGGGCCAATTCCCTTCTGTGCTTCAAAAATTACCTAGATTTCTTTTTTCATACTTATATTTCACCTATATATTCTTGAAATTATAGCAAAATTCCAATACCATTATTCATCCAAGAGAATGATTCCTAACCCAAATGGAAGCTGTTATTAACCTTAACCATACAATGTTTCCTCAATCTAACTTTACAGAAGAGGAGGGACAGAATTAGTCTTCCAATACAGGAGTGTAGGGGATCTTCCACCTGCTGAGAACCTCAAAGTTTCATGCAGAAATGATCCCTGGAGAAGATGTAGGCAGCTATGAAGGACCTGAGAGAGCAAAAGTCATCTTCCATGGCAAACAACCCAGTCAGGATGAAGGGATGTGTCAGAATAAGCCTCACTCTTCTTAATGTAGAGAAGATGGACCAAACCAGTCCAGTGTAGACAGCTGTTCCCGGCTGCCTATGGTTGATATACAATCCTCAGTTGTGAACGTATCACAGGAAATAGGGGCAGCCTCCATCTCATGGGAACCTTGGAAGCAAATTTTAGGACAAAGTGGTTTCCAAAGCAGTGACCTCATTCAGTTCACAAAGGAGGTGACCTTCCTCACTTCTTTGGTGATAGAACTGTCTGAACTTGGGATCCAGGAAGCCAGGCTACCAGAGGCAGTCCCAGTACCATTCCCAGTGGGCTCACTTATTTGGATTTACAAAGAACAGAGTCAGTCTTTCTTGGTACATACTGATGTGAGAATGGCCAAATTTCAGGAGAGCTCAGAAGAGGGGCCTTTCCTGAGAAAGCAGGAAGTTGCTCACAGCTGGCTCCTGACCACTTCACAGATTTAGCCAAAAAGACCAGATCTGAGACAGGACAGAACATTTCAGGGAACATAATAAGGCTCACAAGTCAGAGGACACTCCGGATAGTCACAGACCTCTTTGGGGGAAGGAGGTGCCTTTGTGGGTGTGGGTGTGAGTTTGTGGTTTTGTCTCATTTTCTGAGAATAGGTAAAAAAGGCGGTTTGTTTGGTTTGGAATGGACTGTTCCTAGTAAGTCGTTTCACAAAGTGAGTGTTTCTATGTCTGTGTATCCCACTGTGTCTGTGGTTGTAGACATTTGAAAAGAGAATTCATCAATGGATGTGTCCTGTTTAGTAGAAACCTACCCAGCATTCATTCTGCCCAATTGATGAATGGACTGTGGCTTCCCTTATGGATGGGCAACACCTACTAATTTCCTAAGTTCCTGTTTTCTTCCTGATTCTGGCCACTCTCCAGAATAGGCTCATGGTTTTGTGTCCAAGATATGTACCACCTCCAAGCTCTGTGACAAGGCCATGTAATGGATAGCTAAAGGGAATGGCTAGCATCTCAAAAAACTCAGATATCAGTGTGACCAGGAAAGCCTCAGTGGAGAAACTCTGCTTTGGGTTTTTTGCTAACCAATTCTTCTCTTCCCCTGAATGTGAGGAAGGTCTTGGCCTCAAGACACCGCTTTGTGAAGCCTGAAGAAAACAGTTTTAAAATGGAAATAAATGGGCATCACCTGTGGCTCTTTGTTAATTTCTTTGGAAATGGATGTGTCGGAATCAGTCTCTTGGCCCTGTGTGAGGCTGTGGCTTAGGTTCTCAGCACCTGATGCATCTAAAGAATGATCCCATGTGTGCATCCAAAACCAAAATGGGAAAAAGATCAGTAATTGTTGATGAAGTCTCTCGCCTTCCTCTCTTAGGTTCCTGACCACCATCAAGTGAGAATAGAGATCCTTTGAATCAAATGAGTTCTTCTAAGCCCTGCAAAGGCTATCCCATACATGCTTGTGTTTTCTCATGACTCCAAATCACATAAAGAATCTATACCTGACAGTCAGTAGGCCTCAAATTGGAGAAGCAGAGCAGTATTAAAGGAAGGCATTTTTGATCCCTTGTGGTTCACAGGAAGCGTGTACAGGCCACCCTGCCTTTAGGAAAATGACGGGCAAGCGAGGTTATTTGGACTCTGTGTTGGGCTGCGCCCCTTATGGAAACATCCAGCCAGAGGTTATGAGGAGTGTCTATATGGAAGAAGATGAGGGCCATGTGGGAGTGTTTTGGTTTTAATTGTGGTTATTTGTGTGGAAGTTGGAAGCGATGACTGGGTCCACCTGGGCTTGAACTCTGGTGTGATACCCTATAGAGACTGAGTCCTGGAACTGACCTCAGAGAAGTATTGCCATGAATTGTGTTGGGATATTAGGAGGCCACACATGAGAGTCACCATTGGAAACTGAGATCTATTCCCAGTGTGGCTTTCCACAGAGCACTGGGAATCTCAGCCAAGGTATCACATAATTTTATTCTGAAACACTTGGCAGCAATAGTTGAGAGTCAAAACACAAATGCACTTCACATTGTAGACCTCAACGGGCCTGGCTTCATGTGGCCTTTTGGCCACTCTTTGGGAAGTCTTGGCAGTGAGAGTTCTCCAGATCTTTCTTTGAAATGAGCTTCTTCACCATTTAATGGTTACCGAATTAAATGAAACACTCAGTGCCTCCAACTTCAACCTTGAAAGATGGGCTTGATAAATACCATGAAATTTTTGAAATTCCCATATCCAGGAGGCACTGGAGAACCATTGGATATCCTGTTGGTGATCATGAGTGTACCAGACAGTGCCTTGATTGGCTGGGTTCCACGAAAATGGTGTAGAACAGAGATTCCAGTAAGTTGGAGCCTGCTGAATAGTGGGCCTAGAGCAAAGGTAGGCATGTGTGAGATAAAACATCTGTGGTGCTTCCATGTGGATTTCCCAATGGCTTCCAAATGGCTTGTGACTGACATGGTGCAGCCAGCAGACCCTTATATGTAAATGATTCTTGTTATATGGGTAAGTTTCAGGGCAATGTTCAGAATCAGGTTCCTATGGTCAAGGGGTCAAGCTATGTTGGACAGAAGCCTGGTTTGTGCATTCTCCTGCAGACCCTGTCCCACCACACGTGACAGAACTCCCTCCAGCACTGTGTCCCAGGTGAACTCCTTGTATTTCGTGAAGGAAATACTGAACTCCCAGTGTAGCAGCAAAAAATATCACAAAAATTGGAGGATGATCAAATGGCTTCACAGTCCACATGAGGAGACACTTAGCCCCAAGTGGCCACAGTTGACCCCGAAAGAGAGAATTCAGCAATGCTGCCTCATGATCATTGGTAAATAAGAAAGCATCTCCTCCAGGTCACATAGATGCAGACCCAGCTTTTATGGTCTCACTACAAAAAAAGCTAAAGCTCCTGACAACAACATATATTTCAAGAGCCCAACATCAGAGCCAGTTTTTCCAGAAGCCTTTAGGCTAGCAGAGCTCCATGTTTTTGGAGTGTTCACATTGTCCCTTACTTTTGGAATCTCGCCTTCTACCTGCAAGTTTGTGAACTCCTGAGCATATTAAATTCCAGATATGTATTCACAGATTTTCTTACTCATCTCCTCTACATGTGTTACTTGGGACGAAGTTAAGGTCAAGGCATTGTTGTGGATGAGAGTCGGAAGATTTTTGTGTAGCACATATTTGCATACACATTGGATTCATTTTCCAATTTTCCTTTCGAAATACTGAATCCCTGAAACTAACCCATACCCTACAAGACTCTGACAACTAATCCTAACGTAATGGAGAAAAATAACCCAAATAGAACAGAAATACAAACATATCAGAGGAGGCATGGTGTACCATTGAATTAACTTTTCCATTATATAGGGAAGGAGTTTTAAATCTAGTCAATTTTTTGTTGAAAGAGTTGTCCATGTATTTTTAAACTTATCAAATATGTGAATTCCTGTCTCCCCCATTTCTTTGTATCCTATTCAGCACATGTATTTTTATATGCACATATAGAATTGTACCTTGTATCACACATATATTCTTGTGAGGTGGCTGACTTGGCAGATACAAATTGTGAGAAAAGTTCACTCCTCCTAAACGCTGTTGGAACTGAAAATTCAACCTATGGGTGAGCTTCCTAGTTGAACAACATTATACATAAATCCATGTTCAGTAAAATGAATATTTTTGGATACGTGGATGATATATATTTCATGATGAATTTCGATTGGCATATATATTGCTAGTTTTTAATGTCTGTGTGTGTTTGTATATATATATATATATATATATATATATATATATATATATATATATACTGTCAAGATTTTTCAAAATATGAAATATATGTGTATTTTGGCCACTCTTTGGGAAGCCTTACCTGTGAGAGTTCTCTAGAGCTTTGATTGAAATGATTTTCCTCAACATTTAATGGTTCCTGAATGAATTGAAACCCACAGTGCCTCCAACTTCATCCTTGAAAAATGGCTCTATAAATACCATGAAATTCCCCTGACCAGGTGGCACTGGAGAACCTTTGGATGTCTTGTTGCTGATCATGAGTGTACCAGACAGTGCCTTGACTGACTCGATTTCATGAAAATTGTGCAGAACAGAGATGCCAGTAAGTTGGAGAGTGCTGAGAAGTGGGCCCAGAGCTGTGGTGTGCAGGTGTATGATAAAACATCTGTGGTGGGGCCATTTGGGTCTGCCATTGACTTCCAAATGGCTTGTGGCTTACATGGTACAGCTAGCTGACCCTTATCTGTAAAGGCATCTTGTTATATGTAAAGGTTTCAGGACAATGTTCAGAATCAGTTTGCTATGGATAATGTTTCAAGTTATGTGGGATAGAAGTCTGGTTGGTGAATTCTCCTGTAGACCCTGACCCTCCACACGTGACAGAACTCGCTCCAGCACTGTGTCCCAGTTGAACTCCTTGTATTTCATGAAGGAAAAACCAAAAGCCCAGTGCAGCAGCAAGAAACACCACGAAAATTGTAGGATGGCCAATTGGCTTCACAGTCAAGACGGGGAGACACTTACCCCTCCGTGGCCACAGTTTACCTTCAAAGGAAGAATTGAGCACTGCTGCCTCATGTTCTTTTGGAAAATAAGAAACCATGTCCTCCAGGTCAGATAAATGAAGACCCATCTTTGATGGTATCACTACAAAGGAAGCTAAAGCTCCTGACAACAACATATATTTCAAGTGCCCAACCTCAGAGGCAGTTTCTCAAGAAGTCTTTAGGCCAGCAGAGTTCCATGAATTTGGACTGTTTATCCTGTCCCTTAAGTTTGAAAACTCCTCTAAAATGCCCAAGCTTGTGAACTCCTGAGCATTTTCCATTCCAGATATGTATTCACAGATTTTCTAACTCTTGTCCTCTAATTGTGTCTTACTTGGGTGAAGGTAATGTCAAGGCATTGCTCTGAATGAGAGTGGAAAGTTTTTTTGTAGCGCATATTTGCATACACAATGGATTCATTTTCCTTTATTTCCATTTGAATTACTGAATCCATGACACTAACGCATACCCTACTAGACTCTGACTACTAATGCTAATATGATGGAGAAAAATAACCCAAACAGAATAGAAATACAAGCAGTTCAGAAGAGGCATGGTGTATAGTTGGACTTGCCTTTTGCATGATAAAGGGTAGTTGTTAAAAATCTGGTTAATTTTTAATTGATATAGTTCTCCATGTGTTTTGAAAGGTATCAAATATGTGAATTCCTGTCTCCCTTTCTCTGTTGCCTATTCAGCACTTGTATTTTTATATGCACAAATAGAATCCTACCTGGTACCACACGTACATTATTGTGAGGTGGCCTACTTGGCAGATACAAATTGTGAGAAGAGATCACTCCTCCTAAACGCTGTAGGAACTGAAAATTCAACCTATGCGTGAGCTTCCTAGTTGAACAACATTACACATAAATCCATGTTAAGTAAAATAAATATTTTTGGATCTGTGTATGATATGTATTTCATGATGAATTTTGATTGGCATATATATTGCTACTTTTTAATATCTCTGTATGTGTTTTGTGAAAAATCTGCACTCTATAGATTATTCAAAATATGAAGTATATGTGTCTTATTATACACTCCTTAAATTCATTCATGTTCATGTATGAGACCACGGCTCATGCAACAGCAAAAGACATTTATTGAGGATCCAATCCAGTATGCTAGGGCTCCGTGGTCACTCAAGAAGGGAGAGCAGCCCAGATCTCCGAGCTGAGGTTGAGCAGTGCTTAAGTACACTTTTTGGGGAGGGCGAGATTTTACATATATCACAGTATCTTTTAACAAATCATCATACACTGCGGGAAAATCAAACAACAAATCCTAAACATGATTAGTTCATTCATTGGTGGGAACATGTCAGGCAGGATGGATAGGTCAGTTCTACAGCGGGGTACAGATTCAAATTGATTAGATTAGGCCCTGCAATGCATATGTGCCAAGCCACACAGGGTCCTAGGTTATTAAACAACCAGGCGATCAGGGGGAATATTTACTGGGCAGTCCAGAAATTGTCCTACAAGTAACAGGAATTTCAGATTTTTCATGTAGCATAGGAACTTAACAATACCTGGTCCTTTACATTTTAAATCAGGCCTTGAATCTTAGAAACTTTACAAACCCGGTCTTTTACACTTTAACTTTTACACTTTAATTTCAATTTCTTTTACCCTTAAAGATCACTCCTGGTTCACAAGAAGGGTGTCCAAGCTACCCTGACTTTAGGCAAATGAGGGGCAAGGGAGCTTATTTTGGACACTGTCTTGGGCTGTGCCCCTCATGGAAACCTCCAGCCATATGTTATGATGAGTGTCTTTATGGAAGAAGATGAGGGTCATGTAGGAGTGTTTTGGTTTTAATTGTGGTCATTTGTGTGGCGGTTGGAAGAGATGACTTGGTCCACCAGGGCTTGAACTCTGCTCTGATACTCCTTAGAGACTGAGTTCTGGAACTGACTTGAGAGAAGTATTGCCATGAATTGTTTTGGGATTATAGGAGGCCACACATGAGATTAGCCCTTGGAAACTGAGATCTAGGCCCAGGGTGGCTTTCCACCGAGCACTGGGAATCTCAGCCAGGGTAACACATGATTTTTTTACTGAAAGACTTGGAAGTCATAGTTGAGACTCAAAACACACATGTACCTCATATTGTAGACCTCAATGAGCCTGGCTTCATGTGAACTTTTGGGCACTCATTGGGAAGCCTTGCCTGTGAGACTTCTTCAGAGCTTTCATTGAAATGAGCTTACTCACCATTTAATGGTTCCTGAATGAATTGAAACCCACAGTGCCTCCAACATCATCCTTGAAAAATGGCTATACAAATACCATGAAATTTTTGAAATTTCCATGACCAGGTGGCACTGGAGAAACTTTGGATGTCCTGTTGCTGATCATGTGTGTACCAGACAGTTCCTTGATTGACTGGTTGTCATGAAAATGGTACAGAACCGAGATGTCAGTAAGTTGGAGCCTGCTGAGTATTGGGGCTAGAGCAGTGGACTATACATTTGTGAATAAATATCTGTGGTGGGACCACGTGGATCTGCCTTTGGCTTCCAAAATACTTGTGACTGATATGGTGCAGGCAGCAGACCCTTATATGTAAAGGCATCTTGTTTTATTGAGAGGTTTCAGGGCAATGTTCAGAATCTGGTTGCTATAGTCAAGGGGAAAGCTATGTGGGATAGACCCATGTTTCGAACATTCTCCTGAAGACCCTGACCAATCACACGTGTCAGAGCTCCCTCCAGAATTGTGTCCCAGTTGAACTCCTTGTATTTCATTAAGCCAATTCCAAACTCCCAGTGCAGCAGTAAGAAACACCACAAAAATGGAGGATGACCAAATGGCTTCACAGACCACACGGGGAGACACTTAACTCCCAGTGGCCACAGTTTACCAAGAAAGAATTCAGAACTGCTGCCTCATGTTCATTAGAAAATAAGGAACCATTTCCTCCAGGTCACATAGATGCAGACCCACATTTGATGGTGTCACAATGAGGAAGCTAAATCTCCTGACAACTTCATATATTTCATGTTCCCAACCTGAGAGGCATTTTCTCAAGAAGTCTTAAGGCCAGCAGAGCTCCAAGTTTGTGGAGTGTTTAACCTCTCCCTTACTTTTGGAAACTGCTCTACCACATCCAATGTTGTGAACTCCTGAACATTTTCAGTTCCACATATGTAATCACAGGTTTTCGAACTCCTCTCCACTAATTGTGTCTTACTTGGAGTGAAGTTAATGTAAAGGAATTGTTCTGGATGAGAGTGGCAAGATTTTTGTGTAGCACACATTTGCATACACATTAGATTTATTTTCCTATTTTCATTTGAAATACTGATCCCCGACACTAACACATACCCTAATAGACTCTGACTACTAATGCTAATATGATGGATAAAAAGAAAACTAACAGAATAGAAATACAGGCCTTTAATAGGAGGCATGGTATATACTTGGAATTTCCTTCTGCTTTATCAAGGGTATGTGTTATAAATCTTGTCAAATTTTCATTGTAATATTTCTCCATGAGTTTTATATATATATATATATATATATATAGATAGATAGATTTTTCAAAATATGAAAAACATGTGTCTATTAAACACTATCTAAATTCATTCATATTCATGTATGTGGATATAAAATCAACTTTTCATAAGATTATTCTCAGAAACATTCAACCACCTGAAATACATATTTGTTTCCTTGTCCTGAGAACTAACTTCAATGAATCGTGCTTACAAACCCTAATATTTTTACAGTAACTGACACAGTTTATCATCAAAGCAAGTAGATTCCTATAGGACATGATGTGTATATTGATGTTCATTTTTATTCAACAATGGGACATTAAAATTTCTTCATTTTATGCCCATCGTAGGATATATATTTCCTCCACAGGTTAGCAAATATATAGGCATTTGTTTCACTTTCAATCACTTCCTGCTTCAGAACACATGTATTCCTCCATGTTTCTTGACTGGTCTGTTCATGAGACTTCTATCCAAACACATTATTTTCGATTTCCTTTATCACTTTAGAAGCAAAACGGACACACACTTCATGATAAACCATCACTGTAATATCACCATTAGATGTATTACTCGTTGGAATGAATGATTAAATATCAATAAAAGATTTTTTATATATTTTCTGATATCAATTCAATACATTGTTTAAAGTGTAACAAGTTATATTATTTATTCACAGTATGGTCTATTCATGCATTATCTCTATATTCATAGACACAGGGTACACCTGGTTGTACCCCCAATACTAATCTATACATATTTGAAATATTGCTCCCAGAAATGGTGGAAGAAATACTCATGTCACCTGATCTACATATGCATGTTATCACTGTAATATTCTGGACACAAAATGCAAAAGCCACACGTATGATTGTACCAAAGCCTAAAGGTAAACTGAACATGGATTACGAAAAACATCCCTGACCAGGTTGCCTAAAGCTCTCAAATGTCAATACTATTGCTGGCTACATATTTGTTTCTTCCTAAGATTATATATTCAACCTCAAAACTGTTGAAAATGTTTAATTTTTTCACTCACTTGATACTTTTGCCTGATTTCCTAATGTCTCTATTGATATCTACTTTCCTACATATTTTCCGCAGTTCAACATTGTGACTGACACTTCACATGTGCTGACATTGACATTCACTCTGTAACGGAAACACTATTGCTAAAGATCTTTGGTCCAAATCCTATACTCGCTCTTCTTCCGAAACATACTGACTATCTTTCTGATCCTATCGACTATCCCTTTTTGAGTAGATGTTCTCTACTACATTCAATCATCCAAGGTACAAGATCCTATGCCATTGTATATCGATTTTTCTGAAACATGTATCTAGAACGTAATTCAAAGCTACATATCGCAATCAGTTGCCCAATGCATTTCTGAGCTTCAAATCTTACCTAAATTTCTGTTTTCATACTTATATTTTATCTCTATATTCCTATAAATATTGCAGGTTCCCAATACCATTATTCATCCCGCATAATGATTCCTTACCCAAATCGAACCTGTTATTAACCCTAACCATACACTGTTGCTTCAATCTAAAATTACAAAAGAGCAGGGACAGAGTTCGCCTTACAATACAGGAATGTAGGGTATCTGCCAACTGCTGAGAACCTCAAAGTTCGATGCAGAAATAATCCCTGGAGAAGATGTCAGCAGCTATGAAGGACCTGTGAGAGCAAAAGCCATCTTCAATGGCAAACAATCTAGACAGGAAAAAGGGATGTGTATGCATCAGCCTCTCTCTTTTTAATGTAGAGAAGATTGACCTAACCAGACCTGCATGGAGAGCTGTTCCCAGGTGCCTATTTTGATATACAATTGAAACTAGTCAAATTTTCAAAGGAAGTAGGGGCAGCCTCTATCTAATGGAACCCTTGGAAGCAACGGTTAGGGCAAAGTTGTTGCCAAGGCAGTGACCTCTTTCAGTTCCTGAAGGAAGTGACCTACCTAACTTCCTTGGTGATGGAACATTCGGAAATTTTGATGCAAGAATCCAGGCACCGAGAGCCAGTCCCAGTCCCTGTCCCAGTGGGCTCACTTGTTTGGATTTACCAAGTACAGATCAGACCTTCTTGGTACCTACTGATGTGAGGATGGCCAAATGTCAGTAGAGCTCTGAAGAGAAGCTTTTCCTGAGATAGCAGGTAGTGGCTAACGGTTGGCTCCTCAAAGCATCACAGAGTTGGCCAAGGAGACAATATCTGAGACAGGAGAGGCCATTTTGTGGGGAACATAGTATGGCCCACCAGTCAGAAGACATTCCGGATAGTTACAGACCTACTTTTGGGAAGGAGGTGCCTTTGTGTGTGGGTGTGAGTTTGCGGTTTTGTCTCATGTTCTGAGAATAGGTAGGAAAGGTGGTTGGTTTGGTTTGGAGTCGACTGTTTCTAGTAAGTCTTTTGACAAGGTGACTTTCTATGTCTGTGTATCCACTGTGTCCGTGGTTTTAGACATTAGAAAAGAGAATGCATCAATGGAGGTGTCCTGTCTAGTAGAAAGCTTCCCAGCATTCATCCTGCTCAATTGATGAATGGACTGTGGTTTGCCTTATGGATCTTAAACACCTACTAACATCCTAAGTTCCTGTTTTCTTCCTGAATTCTGGCCACTCTCCAGAATAGGCTCATGATTTATTGTGCAAGATATGTACCACCTCCAAGCTCTGTGACATGTCCATGTTCTTGATAGCTGAAGGGAATGGGAACATCTCGGAAAACTCAGACATCAGTGTGAGCAGTAAAGTCTCAGTGGAGAAACCCTGCTTTGGTCCATTTGCTTAACTATGGTTCTATTGCCTTGAATGTCAGGAAGGTCTTTGCCTCAGGCCACCCTTTTGTGAAGCCTGAAGAAACAGTTTTCAAATGAAAATGAATGGGCATCTCCTGTGCCTCTTTGCTTAATTGCTTTGAAAAGGATGGTGTCTTAATCAGACACTAGGCCCTGTTTGAGGCTGTGGCTAAGATTCTCAGCTCCTGATAGATGTAAAGAAGATCCCATGTGTGCATCCAAAACCAAAATGGCAAAAAGATCAGTCATTGTAGATGAAGTCTCTTGCCTTCCTCTGATAGGTTCCGGAACTCCATCAAGTGAGAATAGGATTCCTATGGGTCAAATGAGTTATTCAAATCCTGCAGAAGTACTTGGGTTCTCTCATGATGCCAAATCACATAATGAATCTATACCTGACTGTCAGTAGGCCTCAAATTGGAGAAGCAGAACAGCATTAACAGCAGGCCTATTTGATCACTCCTGGTTCAAAGGAAGGGTGTCCAGGCCACACTGAATTTAGACACATGGGGGGCAAGGGTGCATATTTTGGACATTGTCTTTGGCTGCGCCCCTCATGGAAACCTCCAGCTAGAGTTTATGATGAGTGTCTATACGGCTGAAGATGAGGGCCATGTGGGAATGTTTTGGTTTTAATTGTGGTCATTTGTGTGGCGGTTGGAAGAGTTGACAGGGTCCACATTGTCTTGAACTCAGGTGTGATTCCTCTTAGAGACTGAGTTCTGGAACTGACCTCAGAGAAGTATTGCCATTAATTGTTTTGGCATTGTAGGAGGCCACACATGAGAGTTGCCTTTGAAACCTGAGATCTAGGCCCAGGATGGCTTTCCTCAGAGAACTGAAAATCTCAGCAAGGATATCGCATAATTTTATTCTGAAAAACTTGGCAGCCATAGTTAAGAGTCAAAAGACACATGGACCTCCCGTTGTAGACCTCCATAGGCCTTGCTTCATGTGACCTTTTGGCCAGTGTTTGGGAAGCCTTGCCTGTTAGAGTTCCTCAGAGCTTTCATTGAAATGAGCTTCCTCCCCATGTAATGGTTCCTTGAAGAATGGAAACCCCAAAGTGCCTCCAACTTCATTCTTGAAAAATGGATAGATAAATACCATGATATTTTTGAAATTCCCAATGACCAAGTGGCACTGGAGAACCATTGGATGTTCTGTTGCAGACAGTGGCTTGATTGTTGTGTTACAGACAGTGCCTTGATTGACTGGGTTTCATGAAAATGGTGCAGAACAGAGATGCCAGTAAGTTGGAGCCTGCTGAGTAGTGGGCCTAGAGCAGTGGTGGGCAGGTGTGTGATAATACAACTGTGGTGTCGCCATGTGGATCTGCCATTGGCTTCCAAATAGCTTGTGACTGACTTGGTACAGCCAGCAGACCATTATATGAAAAGGCATCTTGTTATATGGAGAGGTTTCAGGGCAATGTTCACAATCAAGTTTCTATGGTCAAGGGGGCAAGTTATGTGGGATAGAACCCTGGTTGGTGAATTCTCCTGCACACCCTGACCCAACACACGTGACAGAACTCCCTCCAGCCCTATATCCTAGTTGAACTCCTTGTATTTCATGAAGCAAATACCAACCTCCCATTGCAGCATCAAGAAACACCACAACCTCGCCAGCACTTGTTGTTGTTTGATTTCATAATGGCTGCCAATCTTACTGGAGTGAGAAAAGGGTTCTCTTGTACATTGCTGGTGGGGCTGCAAATTGGTGCGGCCAATTTGGAAAGCAGTATGGAGATTCCTGGGAAAGCTGGGAATGGAACCACCATTTGACCCAGCTATTGCCCTTCTCGGACTATTCCCTGAAGACCTTAAAAGAGCGTATTACAGGGATACTGCCACATCGATGTTCATAGCAGCACAATTTACAATAGCTAGATTGTGGAACCAACCCAGATGCCCTTCAATGGATGAATGGATTAAAAAAATGTGGCATCTATACACCATGGAGTATTACGCAGCACTAAAAAATGACAAAATCTTGGAATTTGCAGGGAAATGGATGGCACTAGAGCAGATTATGCTTAGTGAAGCTAGCAAATCCCTAAAAAACAAATACCAAATGTCATCTTTGATATAATGAGAGCAACTAAGAATAAAGCAGGGAGGAAGAGCAGGAAGAAAAGATTAACATTAAACAGCGACATGAGGTGGGAGGGAAAGGGAGAGAAAAGGGGAATTGCATGGAAACGGAGGGAGACCCTCATTGTTATACTAAATTACATATAAGAGGTTGTAAGTGGAATGGGAAAATAAACAAGGTGAGAAATGAATTACAGTAGAAGGGGTAGAGAGAGAAGATGGGAGGGGAGGGGAGGGGGGATAGTAGAGGATAGGAAAGGTAGCAGAATACAACAGTTACTATTATGGTATTATGTAAAAATGTGGATGTGTAACCCATGTGATTCTGCAATCTGTACTTGGGGCAAAAAAGGGAGTTCATAACTCACTTGAAGCTAATGTATGCTAATGTATGAAATATGATATGTCAAGAGCTTTGTAGGGTTTTGAACAACCAATAAAAAAATAAAATTAAAAAAAAAAAGAAAGAAACACCACAAAAAGGGCAGGATGACCAAATGGCTTCACAGTCCACTCAGGGAGACAATAAGCTTCCAGTGGCCACAGTTTACCAACAAAGAGAGAAATCAACACTGGTACCACATGTTCAATGGAAAATAAGAAACGATGTCCTCCAGGTCACATAGATGCAGATCTAGGTTTGATGGTCTCACCAGAAATGAAGCTAAAGCTCCAGACAACAAGATATATTTCAAGTGTCCAAACTCAGAGGCAGTTTTACAAGAAGGCTATTGGCCAGCAGAGTTCCATGTTTGTGGAGTGTTTACACAGTCACTTACTTTTGGAAACTCCTCTACCACCTCCAAGGTTGTGAACTCCTGTGCATTTTCCATTCCAGATATGTACTCACAGATTTTCTAACTCTTCTCTTTGAATTGCATCTTACATGGGGTGAAGGTAATGTCAAAGGATTTATCTGGATGAGAGTGGGAAGACTTTTGTGTAGGACATATTTGCATACATATTGGATTCATTTTCCAATTTTCCATTTCAAATACTTTATCTCTGACACTAAACCACACCCTACTAGTCTCTGACTACTAATCCTAATATGAGGCAGAAAAATAACCCAAACATAATAGAAATACAAGCAGTTCAGAGGAGGCATGGTGTATAGTTGGACTTGCCTTTTGCATTTTAAAGGTTAGGGGTTATAAATCTAGACAATTTTTTGTTGCAATAGTTGTCCATGTGGTTTTAAAGATAACAAATATGTGAATTCTTGTCTCTCTTTCTCTGTAGCCTACTCAGCAAATATATTTTTATATACACATAGAGAATCCTACCTGGTACTACACGTACATTCTTGTGAGGTGGCTAACTTGGCAGATACAAATTGAGAGAAAAGATCACTCCTTCTAAATGTCGTTGGAACTGAAAATTCAACCTATGGGTGAGCTTCCTAGTTGAACAAAATTATACACAAATCCATGTTCAGTACAATGAATATTTTTGGATCTGTGGATGATATATATTTCATGGTGAATTTTGATTGGCATATATTGCTATTTTTAATGTCTCTGGGTGTGTATGTGTGTGTGTCTGTGTGTGTATCTATATATATATATATATATATATATATATATATATATATATATACACTCTCTCCTTCTATTTTTCAAAATATGAAATATATGTGTCTTATATACACTCCCTAATTTTATTCATGTTCATGAATGTGGATTTATAATCAACTTTTCACAAGATTATTCTCAAAAAATTTCATCCACCTGAAATACATATTTGCTTCCTAGTACTGAAAACTAACTTCAGTGAATGGTGCATACAAATCCTAATATTTCTATAGTAACTGACACAGTTTATCATCAATGCAAGTAGATGCCTATGGGACATGATGTGTTTATCGATGTTCATTTTTATTCAACACTGGGACATTACAATTTCTTCAGTTTATGCACATCATAGGATATATATTTCCTCCACAGGTTAGCAAATTTATAGGCATTTGTTTCACTTTCAATCACTTCCTGCTTTAGAACACATGGATTCCTCCATGTTTCTTGACTGATCTTTTCATGAGATTTCTTTCCAAACACATTATTTTCGAATTCCTTTATCACTTTTGAAGCAAAACGGACACACACTGCATGATAAATCATAACTATAATATCACTATTAGATGTATAACTGGTTGGAATGAATGATTTTATATTAATATAAGATTTCTTATATATTTTCAGATATCAATTCAATACATTTTG
This sequence comes from Callospermophilus lateralis, assembly GCF_048772815.1. Taxonomy (NCBI): domain Eukaryota; kingdom Metazoa; phylum Chordata; class Mammalia; order Rodentia; family Sciuridae; genus Callospermophilus; species Callospermophilus lateralis. Next base: position 219,892 of record NW_027513248.1, on the reverse strand, counting down.
TAAAGTGGAACCAGTTATATTATCTATTCACAGTATGGTCTATTCATGCATTATCTCTATATTCATAGACACAGGTTACACCTCTTTGTACCCCCAATACTAATTTATACATCTTCAAAATATTGCTCCCAGAAATGGTGGAAGAAATACTCATGTCACCTGATCTACATATGCATGTTATCACAGTAGTATTCTGGACACAAAATGCAAAAGTCACACGTATGACTGTAACAAAGCCTAAACGGAAACTGAACATGGATTACTAAAAACATCCATGCCCAGGTTGCCTAATGCTCTCAAATGATCATCCTGTTGGTGACTACATATTTGTTTCTTCCTAAGATTATATATTCAACCTCAATACCATTGAAAATGTCTAATTTTTTCACTCACTTTGTACTTTGCCTGATTTCCTAATGTCTCTATTGATATCTACTTTCCTACATATTTTCTCCAGTTCAACATTGTGACTGACCCTTCACATGTGCTGACATTGACATTCACTCTCTAACCGAAACCCTATTGCTTATGAACTTTGGTCCAAATCCTATACTCACTCTTCTTCCGAAACATACTGACTATGTTCCTGATCCTATCGACTATCCCTTTTTGAGTAGATGTTCTCTACTACATTCAATCATCCAAGGTACAAGATCCTATGCCATTGTATATCGATTTTTCTGAAACATGTATCTAGAACGTAATTCAAAGCTACGTATCGCAATCAGTTGCCCAATGCATTTCTGAGCTTCAAATCTTACCTAGATTTCTGTTTTCATACTTATATTTCATCTCTATATTCCTATAAATATTGCAGGTTCCCAATACCATTATTCATCCCGCATAATGATTCCTTGCCCAAATCGAACCTGTTATTAACCCTAACCATACACTGTTGCTTCAATCTAAAATTACAAAAGAGCAGGGACAGAGTTCGCCTTACAATACAGGAATGTAGGGTATCTTCCAACTGCTGAGAACCTCAAAGTTCGATGCAGAAATGATCCCTGGAGAAGATGTAGGCAGCTATGAAGGATCTGAGAGAGCAAAATCCATCTTCATGGAAAACAACCTGAACAGGACGAAGGGATGTGTATGCATCAGCCTTTCTCTTCTTAATGTAGAGAAGATGGACCTAAGCAGGCCAGCGTGGAGAGCTGTTCCCAGGTGCCTATTTTGATATACCATTGTAACAAGTCAAATTGTCACACAAAGTAGGAGCAGCCTCCATCTCATGGAACCCTTGGAAGCAACGGTTAGGACAAAGTTGTTGCCAAGGCAGTGACCTCATTCAGTTCCTGAAGGAAGTGTCCTAGCTAACTTCCTTGGTGATGGAACTCTCTGAAATTGTGATGCAAGAAGCCAGGCACCGAGAGCCAGTCCCAGTCCCAGTCCCAGTGGGCTCACTTGCTTGTATTTACCAAGTACAGATTCAGACCTTCTTGGTACCTACTGATTTGAGGATGGCCAAATGACAATTGAGCTCTGAAGAGAGGCCTTTCCTGAGATAGCAGGTAGTGGCTAACTGCAGGCTCCTCAAAGCATCACAGAGTTGGCCAAGGAGACAAAATCTGAGAGAGGAAAGGCCATTTCGAGAGGAACATAGTATGGCCCACCAGTCAGAGGACACTCCAGATAGTCACAGATCCACTTTTGGGAATGAGGTGACTTTATGTGTGTGGGTGTGAGTTTGTGGTTTTGTCTCATATTCTGCGAATAGGTAATAAAGGTGGTTCGTTTGCTTTGGAGTCTACTGTTGATAGTAACTCTTTTGACAAGGCGAGTGTTTCTATGTCTGTGTATCCACTGTGTCCGTGGTTTTAGACATTAGAAAAGAGAATGCATCAATGGAGGTGTCCTGTCTAGTAGAAAGCTTCCCAGCATTCATCGTTCATAAGTGATGAATAGACTGTGGCTTGTCTTATGGATAGGAAACAACTACTAACTTCCTAAGTTCCGGTTTTCTTCCTGAATTCTGGCCACTCTCCAGAATGAGCTCATGATGTATTGTCCAAGATATGTATAACCTCCATGCTCTGTGACATGGCCATGTTCTTGATAGCTGAAGGGAATGGGAACATCTCAGATATTAGTATGACCAGTAAAGTCTCATTGGAGAAACCCTGCTTTGGGCCATTTGCTTACCTATGGTTCTGTTGCCTTGAATGTCAGGAAGGTCTTTGTTTCAGGCCACCCCTTTTTGAAGCCTGAAGAAACAGTTTTCAAATGGAAATGAATGGGCATCACCTGTGGCTCATTGCTTAATTTCTTTGGAAAGGGATGTGTCTTAATCAGACACTAGGCCCTGGTTGAGGCTGTGGCTAAGATTCTCAGCTCCTGATAAATCTAAAGAAGATCCCATGTGTGCATCCAAAACCAAAATGGCAAAAGGATCAGTCATTGTGGATGAAGTCTCTTGCCTTCCTCTGTTAGGTTCCTGACGTCCATCAAGTGAGAATAGGATTCCTATAGGTCAAATGAGTTATTCAAAGTCCTGCATAAGTGCTTGGTTTCTCTCATGATGCCAAATCACATAAGCAATCTATACCTGACAGTCAGTATGCCTCAAATTGGAGAAGCAGAGCAGTATTAACGGCACGCCTATTTGATCACTCTTGGTTCACAGAAAGGGTTTCCAGACCACCCTAAATTTAGACAAATGAGGGGCAATGGTGGATATTTTGGACACTGTCTTGGGCTGCATCCCTCATGGAAACCTCCAGCCAGAGTTTATGATGAGTGCCTATATGGATTAAGATGAGGGCCATGTGGGAATGTTTTGGTTTTAATTTTGGTCATTTGTGTGGCGGTTGGAAGAGATGACAGGGTCCACATGGGCTTGAACTCTGGTGTGATTCTCCTTGGAGACTGAGTTCTGGAACTGACCTCAGAGAAGTATTGCCATTAATTGTGTTGGCATTGTAGGAGGCCACACATGAGAGTTGCCCTTGAAACCTGAGATCTAGGCCCAGGATGGCTTTCCACAGAGAGCTGAAAATCTCAGCAAGGATATCACATGATTTTATTCTGAAAAACTTGGCAGCCATAGTTAGAGTCAAAAGACACATGGACCTCACGTTGTAGACCTCAATGGGCCTGGCTTCATGTGACCTTTTGGCCAGTGTTTGGGAAGCCTTGCCTGTTAGAGTTCCTCAGAGCTTTCATTGAAATGAGCTTCCTCCCCATGTAATGGTTCCTGGATGAATGGAAACCCCAAAGTGCCTCCAACTTCATTCTTGAAAAATGGAAAGATAAACACCATGAAATTTTTGAAATTCCCAATGACCAGATGGCACTGGAGAACCATTGGATGTCCTGTTGCTGATCATGAGTGTAACAGACAGTGCCTTGATTGACTGGGTTTCATGAAAATGGTGTAGAACAGAGATGCCAGTAAGTTGGAGCCTGCTGAGTAGTGGGCCTAGAGCAGTGGTAGGCAGGTGTGTGATAATACATCTGTGATGTGGCCATGTGGATCTGCCATTGGCGTCCAAATGGCTTGTGACTGACTTGATGCAGCCAGGAGACCATTATATGAAAAGGCATCTTGTTATATGCAGAGTTTTCAGGGCAATGTTCAGAATTAGGTTGCTATGGTCAAGGCGGCAAGCAATGTGGAATAGAAGCCCAGTTGGTGCATTCTCCTGCAGAGCCTGACCCACCACACGTTACAAGACTCCCTCATGCACTGTGTCCCAGTTGAACTCCTTGTATGTCATGAATCAAATACCAAACTCCCAGTGCAGCAGCAAAAAAACACCACGAAAAGTGGAGGATGACCAAATGGCTTCAAAGTCCACACGGGGTGTCACTTTGCCCGAAGAGGCCACAGTTTACCTACAAAGAGACTTCAGCACTGCTGCCTCATGTTCATCGGAAAATAAGAAACCATGTCCTCCAGGTCACATAGATACTGACCCAGGTTTGATGGTCTCACTTCAAAGGAAGCTAAAGCTCCTGACAACAACATATATTTCAAATGCCCAAACTCAGAGGCAGTTTCTCAAGAAGTCTTTAGTCCAGCATAGCTCCATGATTGTGGAGTGTTTACACTGTCCCTTACTTTTGGAAACTCCTCTACCACCTCCAAGGTTGTGAACTCCTGAGCATTTTCCATTCCACATATGTATTCACAGATTTTCTAACTCTTCTTTTCTAATTGTGTTTTACCTGGGGCGAAGATAATTTCAAGGCATTTTTCTGGATGAGAGTGGGAATATTTTTTGTGGCACATATTTGCATACACATTGGATTTATTTTCCTATTTTCCATTTGAAATACTGAATCCGTGACACTAACCCATACCCTACTTGTCTCTGACTACTAATCCTAATAAGATGTAGAAAAATAACCCAAACAGAATATAAATACAAGCAGTTCAGAGGAGGCATGGTGTATAGTTGGACATGGCTTTTGCATGACAAAATGTAGGTGCTATAAATCTAGTCGATTTAAATTGAAATAGTTCTCCATGTATTTTTAAATTTAACAAATATGTGAATTCCTCTCTCCCATTTTATGTAACCTATTGAGCACATCTATTTTTATATGCACATATGGAATACTACCTGGTATCACACATACGTTCTTGTGAGGTGTCTGACTTGACAGATACAAATGATGAGAAGTGATCACTCCACCTAAACGCTATGGGATTTGAAAATTCATCCTATGTGTGAGCCTCCTAGTTGAACAATATTATACATAAATCCATGTTCAGTAAATTGAATATTTCTCTATCTGTGTAAGATATATATATCACGGTGAATTTCGATTGGCATATATATTGCTACTTTTTAATGTCTCTCTCTCTCTCTCTGTGTATATATACACACTCCAGATTTTTTTAAAATATAAAATATATATGCCTTACTATACACTCCCTAAATTTTTTCATATTCATGTATGTGGATTTATAGTCAACATTTCAAAAGGTTATTCTCTGAAATATTCATCCACCTGAAATACATATTTGCTTCCTAGTAATGAAAACTAACTTCAGTGAATGGTGCATACATATCCTAATATTTCTACAATAATTGACCCAGTTTCTCATTAATACAAGTAGATTCATATGGGACATAATGTGTATTTTCATGTTCATTCTTATTTGCCACTGGTACATTACTATTTCTTCAGGTAATGCACATAATAGAGTATATATTTCATCCACAAGTTAGCAAAATTATGGGTATGTGTTTCACTTTCAATAATTTTCTGTTTCAGAACACATGTATTCCTCCATGTTTCTTGACTGGTCTTTTCATGAGACTTCTTACCAAACCCATTATTTTCGATTTCCATAATCCCTTTTGAAGCAAAACTCACACACCGTTCATGATAAACCATAACCCTAATATTACCATTAGATGTATAACTGGATGGAATGAATGATTGTATATCAATATAAGATTTCTTATATATTTTCAGATATCAAATCAATCCATTATTTAAAGTGGAACCAGTTATATTATTTATTCACAGTATAGTCTATTCATGCATTGTCTCTATATTCATAGACACAGGGTACACCTCATTGTAAACTCAATACTAATTTATACGTATTCAAATTATGGCTCCCAGAAATGGTGGAAGAAATATTCATGTCACCTGATCTACATATACAATTTAACCCAGTAATATTCTGGACACAAAAAGAAAAGGTCACACTTATGTTTCTACCAAAGCCTAAATGTAAAGTTAACATGGATTACTAAAAACATCCATGTCCAGGTTGCCTAATGCTCTCAAAAGTCAATCCTATTTGTGACAATATATTCGTTTCTTCCTAAGATAATATATCCAAAATCAACCCTGTTGAAAATGCCTAATTCTATCACACACTTTATACTTTGCCTGATTTCGTAATGTCTCTATTGATATCTGCTTCCCTACATATTTTCCCCAGTTCATCATTGTGATGGTTCATATGTGCTCACATTTACATTCACTCTCTAACCAAAACCCTATTGCTAAAAAACTTTTGTTCCAAATCCTATACTCACCCTCCTTCCTAAACATACCGACTATCTTCCTAATCCTACCGACTATCCCTTTTTGACTGGATGTTCTCTTCTACATTCAATCATCCAAGTAATGTTCAGGTGAGCGTCGGAGGAAGAGACCACCAAGAGACTGTCTCATGGAACAGCAAAGGGTTTATTGGGGGTCCAGCATGCTGGGGCTCAGAGCTCCCTTGAATCGAGCAGAGAGCCCTGAGGACATCTTAAGCAGAGCTTATGTGTTTTCCTTGTAGAGGGCAGGGAGGGAAGTTTATTGATGGGTCAGGGCGAGTGGGCAGTTTGCATGCAACCGGGAGAGGGAGTACATTATATATTTTGGAAGTTGGAGACAGCACATTCTGGGAACAAGATTAGCAAACAGTTCTCAAGATTTCAACAGTGTTTTGTTAAGCATACAGAAAAAGAGGAAGTGACAAGTACCATTTTATTAACCTTTCATTCCCCACGTCTTCTTCTGGCTACTTTTAATCATAAAAGTGATCATTGGAGTGGTGTCACATTCTATGTCTGCTAGTGGGGTATTACCATAAGTTTAACTTGTCTAATTTGAGGTTGGAGAAATGAAAATACATGGTTGAGCAAACAGGGTTTTATAGTTAGCAAGAATGTGAGTATTATTATTGTACTGGCCAAGGTTGATAAACGTATAGTTAACCAGGGGGACTGTGTGAACCAAGACTCAAACCACCCTTTTTGGGCCTCTCTCTTTCGTTGACACTCTTCAAGGCATCCTTTTATTTTACTCATAAATTTTTTACAACTCCAGTATTGTTGCCATAAAAATAACATTCTTCCCTCAATGCAGCACAAAGGCACCATTCTCTCATGAAGAGGAGGTCCAAACCTCGATTGTTGTATGAAACAACATCAGAGAGAGAGGTTAAAGATTCCCACAAAGCTGTGATGGAGGTTTCTAATATCTTTAAGTTTTGGTCTATTGCTGCTTCTAATTGGGTTTTTTGCTGTGTACCATGGACCAAGGCAGTGGTTCCTGTGACCTCCCCTGCAGCAACTCGTATTCCTAATAGGATGGCTGAAGTGAGGGATATATGTTCCCTGTGGAACCGGGTTGTATGCCCCCCTGGTTGATCTTCAAATGAACCTGCATCATGATAGAGCACTCTGGGTAACCTCTGCACCATTACACATTTAATCACCACTGTTGACCATTTAATGAAAACATAAAAATGTTTAAGTATATAGAATTATACTGTTGTAGGAACAGTCAAGACAAGGCACCTAAGATAGCACCAAAGCTAGGGAAACAGTCCTATTTGGTTGCAAACGGATTCAGAGGGCATTGCTTCTGTTGTAATCAATTAATCCCATGAACCCCAAGTTTAGGAAGTTTCAGAATTTTGTACCCAACATGTAAGGGAATGTGCTCAGAAGTTCACAGTCAGCAGAAATTCACAAAAAGCAGTTTTTTTTTTATGTTTTTTTTCCTCTGTTCTGAGCAAATTAACTTTTCAAGGACACCTGGGAGGGGGAGAGATATTTCATCCCTTTCTTTTTTCCGCTTGCCAGCTATTACCATGGAGCCAGTTGGTAACTTCTTTATCATAGAAATGTAGCCATCTCTTTGAAGCCCCAGCTCAAAGTCAGAGGCCTTGTTCACATATTTTGTGAAAAACTAGTAAGGGGGTGTCTAGCTTACAAGTACTGATTGTTTTAGCCAGTGGCCAAGTAGAACAGGGCCACATGAAAACAGGAAGTTTGTCTACACTGAACTCTTTTATAGGGACTCTTTTGCTGAACGTCCTAAAGTCAGCCATGGTGAAGACATCTGGAGAAGATCAGTTAAGACTTTTCTGTGGGTGTGGAACAGAGGGGAAAGAGAGGGAAGGCGGGACTTAGAGCAGTTCCGAGGATCTGAGAATGAGTACGGAGAGATGTAAAAGAATAATGGGAAAGGGGTTTGGGATTTTCTAGCAACAAAAACTTGAGCAGTAGAACATGTAGAAAAGAGGGGAAGATGGGAGTGTGTATCCAAAAAGCCTGTGAGGGACTTTAAATTCTTAGTAACCTGTTTTCAGTGATGACAAAGCAACTTTAAAGACCATTTTTATTACATCTTGGATAGGGGTCTTCTCAGCTATTTTGAGCTTTAGGTTAGCTGGTAAAAGGACCTGGTGAAACCCCGTATGGGTGCTGACAGGAGAAGAGAGGAGTGAGTGGGTAGAGTGGTAACTAAGTACCTGCTACCTCAGCAAGGGGGCAATGGTCTGAGAACCGGCGGATGTTTGGGTTGTTGATCTAGTAACGGGATGGGAGAAATCAGGTTGTTGAGGTGGGAGTGACAGCAGAGAGACTAGAGCAGAAGGCTGAAGGTGAGGATCTATTGGAGAAGCATAGTTCAGGATGTGAGCGAAGGACGGAAAAGGCCTCCACATAGGGGAATCTCTTTTCACACCTTTGAGCCCTTCCCAAAGTTAAAAAGGTTCCACAGAATTTGAGGATCTAGAGACCCCTCTGGGTGCCATCGATTTAGGTTATCTTATTGGTAATATGGCCAATGCTGTGTACTGAATTTGATTAGGAGTTTGGGTTCCATCGTGCAGCCCCTGTATGCTCACATCCCCTTGATTACAGAAGAAGTCGGCTTTTCCCACACACAGCCATGGCTGTTTGTGGCTTTGATAGTTCACCGGGCAAACATAGTAATCTAGGCTAACCGACCTGCATCTGGCTCACGTGTCCCTACATCCATAATGTTTGTTTCCATTACATATGATACGGGAGGGATTTAATGGAATTTTAGTGGGATCCTCTTCTTCAGGGATATCTGAATAGGAAAGACATATAGCCAGCTGACAAATGTCTGGGTGGAGAGATGGCCACCAGGTCCCTAAGGGGGCTGTATGCAAGATTGATTAAACTTCTTGTCCAGTAGGATTTGTGATCAGCCATCGCTGCTGAAAGGGGTGATGAGGGTTAGAAATACTGGTGGTCAAGGGGAGAGTCTATAGCCTTATCCACACGGCGAATGTGCAATTTGAAAGGGTTACCAGTCTTTTCCAGTTTCCAGCCAATTCCAGTTTCCAGTCAATGTCTGGACAGGGCGCAGGCTTGAGATGAGAGGCATGCATCCAGGAAGTGATTCCATCTACCTTTACCACTGTAGGTGTTATAAGTAGCACCTGGAATGGTCCTTTCCAGCGGGGTTCCAGCGATGTCACCTGATGTCGTCTTACGAAGACAAAGTCTCTTACTTGATATCGATGTGGAGTCCCCTCGTCCCCAGTTTGGTAGGCAGTGGCCAGCTGTTTTCACAGGTGTCACTGAATTCTTTCAAGAGCTTTAAGTCTGTCAAGCAAGCTGGTGTGGAAGGGATTGTAAGGTCTTAGAGTTGGTGTTAGGTCCCTTACTGGAGGAGGGGCACCATAGATAATTTCATAGGGGGTGAGGTTACACTAAAATCAGAGTGAGTATTTTCTTCATTTAACAGTGCATAAGGCAGGAGCATAGTACAATCTTTTATTCCGGTCTCTAAGCTTAATTTTGTTAAGGTCTGTTTAATGGTTTGGTTCATTCTTTCTACCTGTCCTAAACTCTGGGGTCTATAAGCACAATGTAACTTCCAATTAATCCCCAGGGTCCTGGCTAACCCCTGACTTACCTGGGCCATGAACGCCGGTCCATTATCAGACCCTATTAACTTAGGCAGGCTGTATCTTGGAAAAATATCTTCTAGGATATTCTTGACCAAAATTTGCGCTATTTCTTTTCTTTTTTTTTTCTTTTTTTTGTGGGGAAGGCTTCAATGCATCCTGAAAATGTATCTACAAAGACTAGGAGATATTTAAGTCCATACCTTGCTGGCTTTATTTCAGTAATGTCCACTTCCCAGTATTGTCCTGGTTTGGTTCCTCGTATGTGCTTTCATACAGGAAGCTTGGAAGGGTAAGCATTTACCAATTGATGAACCCGACAGGCTTTTGTTACCCATTCAGTTATTTTCTTCACTGTGAGTCTGTTAGTGGAAAACTCTGTTCTTGATCCTTCAGGAATGCCTGCAGTTTCTTTGAACCAAGGTGAGTGAGTTGATGTACATTTTCTACTGACATAGTTAGAGCCGTGGCTCTTGGAGTTTTTACTGAAAGATTTAGAAATTCCACTTAAGGGCCTTCAGGGTTAAAATTTATTTTGGCCCAGAGCTTGGTGAGCAGATCTCCGCCGATCAATGGGGCCAGGCATTCTGGGACTACTAGGAAGGAGTGATGGATTTTTCCTTTTCCCAGGTCCATGGTCCTCTTAGTTGTCCAAGCCCGATATTTACTGCCATTAGCCCCTTGAAATAGAGATTTTTTATTTGATAGAGGGCCCAATGTGGCCTTATGGGCTCAGTATATTGCCCCTGTATCCACTTCAAAGTTTACTGGGGTCCCCTCCACTTCAAAAGTTACTCTGAGCTCGGGGAGGGGATCTGAGCCCCGACTTTCTTAGTCATCCTCCAGAGTCAGAATGGCTGGCTGGCGTGGCTGTCGCTTTCTATGTCAATTTTGGCCCAGTGTCCTTTTTGTTTGAGTAGGCACATTGATCTGAGGCCAAGGGTGGCCTCTGTCGTGGGCCAATGTATACCTTCTTGTCTCCCTGTTTCTTAATTTTTGGCCTATTTGTTGTTGTGACCTGGACCTTAGTCAACGCCTTACTCTGCCTTTTGTTTCTTTTATCCTCCATTTGCTCCCTTCTCTTCCTCAGTTTCTCTCTTATAGTATACCTTCTCAGCTTCTCTGACTAAATCTCTCAAAGTCATATCTTGTAATCAATCTAAGCTTTGTAACTTTGTTTTAATATCCAGGGCAGTTTGCCCAATAAGGCCATCGTGACAGATGCCTTTTGATTCTCTGCCTGACGATAAAAAGGATTATAGCTCCTATATGCCTCCATAATTCTCTCTAGAAACATAGAGGGAGATTCATCAGGCCCCTGATAATCTCTCTTACCTTGGCCAAATTAGTTGGTCACTAGCGGCTGCTCGGAGACCCACTATTAGAGCCCGGCGATAAGTGGACAGATGCTCCCTACCTTCAAAGGTGTTGGGGTCCCAGTTGGGTCGGTTCAAGGGAAAGCCAGCTTTGATTATGTTGGTAAGTTGTGTCGGATGCAAACCTGGTCCAAGGATTTTTTTTTAGCTTCCTGGAGAATTCCCTTTTTTTCCTCTGTCATGAAGAAAGTCCCTAGCAGTTGTTGGCTGTCATCCGAAGTAGGCTGGTGTGAAAACATCAATGACTCAACCACACCTGAGAGCCGGGTGGGGTCCTCGGTAAAAGGGGGATTGCTATTTTTTAAGTTACATAGGTCTGAAGAGAAGAACGGCCAATACTGGTAGGCTTGAATTTTCCCCCAATGGCCATTGTCAATCATAGGTCCATAGGGTCGAAGGGGAGGCATCCCAAGAGTTCCAGGGTTTTCAATCATTCACCGCCAGCGAGTTCCTTTAGCAGGGCCAGCTTCCTCCATGGGAGGAGGTGCTGTGTGTGCTGCAGGGGAATTACCTGGAGGGCGCTGGGCCGGCTTAGCTTCCTTCAATGGAGGAGAGGCTGAGTCAGCAGCAGGGGTATCACTTAGAGGGTGTTGGGGGTTAGAGGATGAGGGCAGGGGATAAGGAGGGGGAGGAGAGTCCAGTAGACTCAAATCTGGTGACACAGGGAAAACAGAGTGTGGAGGAGGAGGAGGAGCAGAGTGTTTGTGAGTTCCTGGGGGAAGGAGTCATTGTGGGGGCAGGGGCAAGGAAAGGCTTGACCCATTGAGGAGGAAATTTGCAGAGGTCCTGCTGAATTAAAATATATGGCTGTTGATCCAGATGACTATCTGGCCACGGCTGAAAGACAATATCTCTGAATTATAAATTAGTGGGAAGTAGAAAGATCCTTCTAGGGGCCATCCGACTCCAAAGGTGGGCCATTCTGAGGTACAGAGAGTCTGCCACATCCGGGGCTTTACTGAAATAAAGAGATTCTGAGCCCTTAAACGGACTTTGGTATAGTGATCAAGGGTCAGGGACAGAGGCATTGAAGTGCTCTGTTCCATAATGAGAGATACACAAACAGTGAAAGCAAGACACATGACACAGGCAAGACAAGACAATAAAGACAGGCAATGGACGTTCAACACTGAGACCATGACTGAGTAGCCGGCAAAATCCGATGGACTGGCAATACTGAATCCGAAACAAAATATCACTGAGTCAAGGAGACTATTGTTCCTCAATTTCCCGAGTCCTCTCAGGCGTCCTCCAGGGACGTGGCCTGTGGTTCTGTAACACGACTGTCAGCCACCATCAGAGAGAGCTCACACTCTTCATTGACAGCCATTTTGCCAAACCCTAACATGAAACCTGAAACCAGAAAGAGGCGCCTTACTTATCTGAGGGGGGTCCATTGGGGTCTCTCGTCCACCGCTGCTTGATCTCTGTGGAACCTCCATATGTAAAGGTCGGGCTAGTGTCAGAGGAAGCGACAACCAAGAGACTTTAACATGCAACAGCAAAGGATTTACTGGGGGTCCAGCATGCTGGGGCTCAGAGTTCACTTGAATAGAGCAGAGAGTCCTGAGAACAGCTTCAGCAGAGCTTATATACTTTTCTTGGAGAGGGCAGGGAGGGAAGTTTATTGATGGGTAAGGGTCAGTGGGCGGTTAGTGCTTAACCGGGTGAGGGAGTACAATCTGCAGTTTGGCAGATGGGGACAGCACATTCTGGGAACAAGATTAGCAAACAATTCTCAAGATTTCAACAGTGTTTTATTAAGCGTACAGAAACACAGGAAGTGACAAGTACCTATTTTATTAAACTTTCACTACCAACTATCCCTTTTTGACTGGATGTTCGCTTCTACATTCAATCATCCAAGGTACAAGGTCCTATGTCATTGTATATGGATTTATCTGAGACAACTTTGCAGAAAGTAATTCAAAGCTAAGTAGTCCCAATCAAGGGACCAATGCCCTTCTGGGCTTCAAATCTTACTTAGATTTCTGTTTTCATACATATATTTTACCTATGTATTCTACATATATTCAAATATATATATATATATATATATATATATATATATATATATATATATATATATATATATATATATATATCATAGTATATATATTTCATCCAGAGTTTCACAAATTTATAAGAATTTTTTTTCATGTTTAATCAATTCCTTCTTCAGAACACATTTATTCCTCCAGGTCTCTTGACTGGTCTTTTCATGAGACTTCTTGCCAAACACATTATTTTTGACTTCCACAATCACTTTTGAAGCAAAACTCACACACTCTTCATGATAAACCATAACACTCATATTACCATTAGAATGTAACAGGATGGAATGAATGATTGTATAGCAATATAAGATTTTCTGTATATTTTCAGATATCAATTCAAAAAATTATTTAAAGTTGGAACCAGTTATATTATTTATTCTCAGGATAGTCTATTCATGCATTATCTCTATATCCAAAGACTCCAGGTACACCTAATTTTACACCCAACACTTATTTATACGTCTTCAAAATATTGCTCACAGAATTGGTGGAAGAAATACTCATGTCACCTGATGTCCATATACATTTTATCACAGTAATATTCTCGACAAAAAAGCAAAGGTCACACTTTGATTGTACGAAAGCCTAAATGGAAAGTGAGCATGGATTACTAAAAACATCTATGTGCAGGTTGCCTAATGCTCTCAAATGTCAATCCTATTGTTGAGTACATATTTGTTTCTTCCTTAGATTATATATTCAACAACAACCCTGTTAAAAATGCCTAATCCTATCACTGACTTTATACTTTGCCTGATTTCATAATGTCTGTATTCATATCTGCTTTCCTATATATTTTCCCCAGTTCATCATTGTGACTGACTCTTCACATATACTAACTTTTACATTCACTCTCTATCTGAAACCCAATTGCTGAAGAACTTTTGCTGCCAATCGTATACTCACCCTTCTTCCTAAACCTACCAACTATCTTTCTAATAATACCGACTATCCCTGTTTGACTGGATGTTCTCTTCAACATTCAATCATCCAAGGTACAAGGTCCTATGCCATGGTATATCGATTTAACTGACACATCTGTGCAGAACAAAATTCAAAGCTAAGTATCCCAATCAAGGGCCTAATGCTCTTCTGGGCTTCATATCTTACCTAGATTTCTGTTTTCATACTTATATTTCACTTGTATATTCTTGTAAATATCACAGGTACCCAATACCATTATTCATCAATCAGAATGATTCCTAAGCCAAATCGAACCTGTTATTAAGCCTTACCATACACTTTTCCCTCAATCTAACTATACAGAAGAGCAGGGACAGAGTTTGTCTTACAATACAGAAATAGAGGGGATCTTCCACCGGCAGAGAACCTCAAGGTCCATGCAGAAATGATCCCTGGAGAAGATGTATGCAGCTATTTAGGACCTGAGAGAGCAAAAGTCATCTTCCATGGCAAACAACCTGCTCAGAATGAAGGGATTTGTCTGAATCATCCACTTTCTTCTTTATGTAGAGAAGACGGACCAAACGAGGCTTGTATGGTGAGCTGTTCCCAGGTGCCTATGGTTGATATACCATTTTAACTTGTGAAACTGTCACAGGAAGTAGAGGCAGCCTCCATCACATGAGACCCTTCGAAGCTACTGTTAAAACAAAGTGGTTGCCAAGGTAGTGTCATAATTCAGTTCCTGAAGGAAGTGAACTAACTAATTTATTGGTGATGGAGCTCTCTGAACTTGGGATCCAAGAAGCCTGGCATCCAGAGACAGTCCCAGTCACAGTCCCAGTGGGCTAACTTATTTGGATTTACCAAGAACAGAGTAAGTCTTTTTTGGTACCTACTGATATGATGATGGCCAAATGCCAGGAAAGCTCTGAAGAGGGGTCTTTCATGAAAAAGCAGGTAGTGGCTCACCCCTGGCTCCTGACAACTTCACAGTGTTGGCCAAGGAGACCAGATCTGAGACAGGACAGGCCATTTTGGGGGAACAAATAACGGCCAACCAGTCAGAGGACACTCCGGATATTCACAGACCTTCTTGGGTAAAGAAGTTGCCTTTGTGGGTGTGGGTGTGTGTTTGTGGCTTTGTCACATGTTCTGAGAATTGATAGGAAAAGCAGTTTGTTTGGTTTGAAGTGGACTATTTCTAGTAAGTCATTTGACAAGGCGAGTGTTTCTAGGTCTGTGTATCCCACTGTGTCCGTGGTTGTCGACATTAGAAAAGAGAATGTATCAATGGATGTGTCCTGTCTAGTAGAAAGCTTCCCAGCATTCATTCTGCCCAATTTGTGAATGGACTGCGGTTTGACTTTTTGATTGGCAACACCTCCTATCTCCTTAAGTTTCTGTTTTCTTCCTGAATTGTGGGCACTGTCCAGAATGGGCAAATGGTTTTGTGTTCAAGATATGTACCACCACCAAACTCTGTGACATGGCCATGTACTGGATAGCTGAAGGAAATGGCGAGCATCTCAGAAAACTCAGATACCAGCGTGACCAGAAGAGTCTCAGTGGGAAACCCTGCTTTGGGCCTTTTGCTTACCTATTGTTCTGTTGCCCTGAATGTCAGGAAGGTCTTTGCCTCAGGCCACCCCTTGGTGAAGGCTGAAGCAAACAGTTTTCAAATTGTAATGAATGGGCATCACCTGTGGCTCTTTGCTTAATTGCTTTGAAATGGGATGGGTCTGAATAAGCCTCTTTGCCCTCTGTGATGCTGTGGTTAGATTTTCAGCACCTGAGGGATCTAAAGAAAAATCTCTTCTGTATCCAAAACCAAAATGGCCAAAAGAGCAGTCATTGTGGATGAAGTCTCTCGCCTTCCTCTAAGGATCCTGACCTTTATCAATTGTGAATCGGGATCTTTCGGTCAAATGAGTTCTTCAAAGCCCTGCAGAGGCTAGCCCAGAGATGCGTGGGTTTTCTCATAACTCCAATTCACATAAAGAATCTAAACCCCAGAGCCAGTAGGCCTCAAATTGGAGAATTGGAACAGTATTAACAGCAGTCCTATTTGATCACTCATGGTTAACAGGAAGGGTGTCCAGGACACCCTGACTTTAGGCAAATGAGGGGCAAGGAAGTTTATTTTGGACACTGTCTTGCACAGCGCCCCTCATGAAAACCCCCAGCCAATGGATATTATGTGTGTCTATTGGAAGAAGATAAGGGCCATGTGGGAGTGTTTTGGTTTTAATCATGGTCATTTGTTTGGCGTTTGGAAGAGATGACTGGGTCCACCTAGGATTGAACTCAGGTGTGATTCCCCTTAGAGACTGTGTTCTGTAACTGACCTCAGAGAACTATTGCCATGTATTGTGTTTGGATTTTAGGAGTCCACCCATGAGAGTCGTCCTTGGAAACTGAGATCTACGCCCAGGGGGGCTTTCCACAGAGCACTGGGAATCTCATCCAAGATATGCCATGATTTTATTCTGAAAGATTGGCAGCCGTATTTGAGAGTAAAAACACACATGGACCTCACATTGTAGACCACAATGTGACCTTTTGCCTACTCTTTGGGAAGCCTTGTCTCTGAGAGTTCTCCAGAGCTTTCATTGAAATGAGCTTCCTCATCATTTAATGGTTCCTGAATGAATTGAAACCCACAGTGCCTTCAACTTCATTTATGAAATTTCAAAAACTTCATTTTTGAAATTTCCATGACCAGGTGGCACTGGAGAACCTTAGGATGTCCTGTTGCTGATCATGAGGGTACCAGACAGTGCCTTGATTGACTGTGTTTCATGAAAATGGTGTAGAACTGAGATGTCAGTAAGTTGGAGCTTTCTGAGTAGTAGGCCTAGAGCAGTGGTGTGCAGGTGTGTGATAAAACATCTGTGGTGGGGTCATGTGGATCTTACACTGGCTCCAAATGGCTTGTGAATGACATGGTGCAGCCAGCACACCCTTGTATATAAAGGCATATTGTTACATAGAGAGTTTTCAGGGCAATGTTCACAATCTGGTTGCTATGATCAAGGGGGCAAGCAATGTTGGATAGAAGCCTGGTTGTTGCTTTCTCCTGCAGACCCTGACCCCCCACATATTACAGGACACCCTCCAGGACTGTGTCTCAGTTGAACTCCTTATATGCCTTGAAGCAAATACAAAACACCCAGTGCAGGAGCAAGAAATAACACGAACACTGGAGGATGACCAAATGGCTTTCAAGTCCACATGGGGAGACACTTAGCCCTAAGTGGTCACAGTTTAGCTACAAAGAGAAAATTCAACACTGCTGCCTCATGTTCATTGAAAAATAGGAAACCATGTCCTCCAGGTCACATAGATGCAGACTCAGCTTTGATGTTCTCACTAAAAAGGAAGCTAAAGCTCCTGACAACAATGTATATTTCAAGTGCCCAACCTCATTGTCAGTATCTCCAGAAGTCTTTAGGCCAGTAGAGTTCCATGTTTGTGGAGTTTTACCCTGTCCCTAAGTTTTGGAAGCTCCTCTAAAGCCTCAAAAGTTTTAAACTTCTGAGAATTTTCCATTCCATATATGTATTTACAGATTTTCTGACTCTTCTCCTCTAATTTTATCTTTCTTTGGGCGAAGGTTATTTCAAGCCATTTTCTGAATTAGAGTGGGAAGTTATTTGTGTAACACATATTGCATACACATTGGATTCATTTTCCAATTTTCCATTTGAAATACTGAATCCCTGACACTAACTTATACCCTACTACACTCTGACTACTAATTCTAATATGATGCAGAAAAGTAACCAAATCAGAATTGAAATACAAGCAGTTCAGAAGAGGCATGGTGTATTCTTGAACTTGCCTTTTGCATGATAAAGGTTAGGTGTTATAAATCCAGTCTATTTTTAATTGAAATAGATATCCATGTGTTTTTAAAGTTAACAAATATGTGAATTCCTGTCTCCCTTTGTGTGTAGCCTATTCAGCACATGTATTTTTATATGCACATATCGAATCCCAGCTGGTATCACACCTACATTCTTGTGAGGTGGCTGACTTGGCAGATACAAATTTTGAGAAGGGATCACTCCTCGTAAACGCTGTTGGAACTGAAATTCAAACTATGGGAGAGCCTCCTAGTAGAACAACATTATACATAAATCCCTGTTAAGTAAATTGAATATGTTTGGATCTGTGAATGATGTGTATTTCATGGTGAATTTCGATTGGCATATATGTTGCTACATTTTAATATCTGTGTGTGTGTGTGTGTGTGTGTGTGTGTATACACACACACTCTACAGATTTTTCAAAATATGAAATATATATGTCTTATTTGCACTCCCTAAATTCATTCATGTTCAAGTATGTGGATTTATAATCAACTTTTCACCAGATTATTGTCAGAAATATTCATCCACCTGAAATACATATTTGTTTCCTAGTACTGAAAACTACCTTCAGTGAATGGTGCATACAACTCCTGTTCATAGCTGCAGCCTAAGGGGCCCAGCAAACTTCCAGCTGCCTGCAAACTTTCAGCTGCCGGCTGATGATTGGCTCACAGTGGCCCCAGCAACATCTAGCTGATTGGCTCCTCTGCGGTGATGCTCATTGGAGATGCTCATTGAGCTGTTTCCCCACCCTTTCAGACTGCCAGCTGATATTTGGCTCACAGCGGCCCCAGCAACATCTAGCTGATTGGCTCCTCTGCGGTGATGCTCATTGGGCTGCTTCCCTGCCTTTTCAGATCACAGAGCTGCTCATTGGGGGACTTTTTTGACTCCACACGTGACCCAGCCAATCGGCCTCAAGAGCAGGAGGATTGTGGGAAGTGGAGAGAGGCTTGTGTGGGAGGGAAAGGCTTGTGGGAAGCCGTTGGTGACAGTTGGGGCTCTGAGGGTTTTTCCTGAGAGGCTCTTTTGCTTGGCGTGTGTGGTTCTAAAAATAAAGTTGCTTTCTTTTGAAAAGTGGCTCCTGATTGTGCCCAGCCAGACTGCAGCATTTGGTGGCTCGCATGGGGAGCGACTGAGGGTAACTGATAAGGTAAACTGCTTGCCCCTGAGGGCAGGACAAGAGGATGGGTAGCCATTTTAAGATTCCTCTTTTGTTTTGCTTCACATTTGCTTTAAATTGCCTGTCCCTGGAGACGAGTGAGACGGAAGTAAAACCGCTCACATCTGAGGAAAAACTATTTGTGTCTGAGGAACAGATAGAGAGAAAGGCTATAATGATATTTTGTTTTTCCATTTTTATTTCATTCTATCTCTGTTTTGTTTGGTGTTATCTTGTTGGGTTGTATTATAGTAGAAATATGGCATCAGAAATTAGAAAAAAAAACAAACTGAAAAAGTGTTAAGTAAATTGTTAGAGGAAGGAGGCATCCCAGTAAAATTAAGAGAAGTCAGGGCATACGTTGATACAATACAAAAATGTAGCCCATGGCTTTTTAAGGAGGAGTTGTTAAATATATCACAATGGAACCATCATGGTGAAGATTTAAAAAGAATAGAAAAGAAAAGCCCAGGGACTCTGCCAGTTGGCACATTGCCATTGTGGACTTTCGTATCTTGTTTGTTTAGTCAAAAGCCTTCAGTTCAGACAATGGTAGAGGAAGGAGAAGACATATTGATTCAAGTAAAAGAGAAGGTCTCTCAAGTTAGTCAGACAGAGGAAAAAATTCAAGTAAAAGAGAAGGTCTCTCGAACCAGTCAGACAGAGAAAAAAAATCATGTAAAAGAGAAGGCCTCTCAAGCTAGTCAGACAGAGAAAGAAAGTGTAAAACAGTAAAAGCCATCAGGGGGAAATTTAAAACAGGAGACTACTACTAACACCTTTCTATCACCAGAGGGTGTAAGTGTCCAACCAACAGAACCACCTCTACAGGAGACTGCTACTAATACTTTTCTATCACCAGAGGACGTAAGTGTCCAACTAACAAGGCCACCTCCATATGCTGGGAAGCCCCCAACCCCCACAGTTGATAGTTGGGATCCTGAGACAAGATCTCAAATATTAACATGCCCTATATTTGAGGTAGGAGGGCAGCGAGTTTACCATGCTTTAAATTTCAAAACAGTGAAGCAGATAAAAGAGGCTGTAACAACCTATGGTCCTCAAGCACCCTTCACTGTAAGCATGGTCGAAACCATTAACAACTTGAACATGAAGCCAGCGGATTGCGCTAATATGTGTAAAGTTGTGCTAAATGGAGGACAATACCTGTTATGGAAGGTTGACAATGAGGAATTTTGCAAGGAGACGGCTATGCGAAATGCAGCAGCTGGTTATCCTCAGAGAAATCTAGATATGTTGTTAGGAAAGGGACCTTATGAGGATCAGCAGCAACAAATTGCATATGATTCTGGTGTATGTGCATAAATTGCTGTAGATGCAATTAAGTCATGGAAGACTTTACAAGGACTTGGAGGTTTACAAGGTCAATTATCTAAAGTAATACAAGGAGCTAATTAACTTTATGCTGAATTTGTTGATAGGCTTATTCAAACAGGTACCAGAGGTTCTGGGAAAACAGAACAAGCAATGCTATTACTAAAAAAACTGGCTTATGAGCAAGCGAATAGTTGGTGCAGAGATATAATTAGACCATGGAAACATGAAGATTTAAACACATATATTAAATTATGTAGAGACATTAATGAACAAGAGCAAGTCGTGGCAACTGCAGTAAAACAGGCTTTAGATGCCAGAGACATTAATGAAGAAGGGCAAATTGTGGCAGCTGCACTAAAACAGGCATTAGATGCCAGGCCAAGAACATGCTACAATTGTGAACAAACAGGACATTTTAAAAGGAATTGCCCATAGGAGGAGGGTTTAACAAAATTACTTATAGATATTAAAGGTTTTTTTTTTTCAATTCCAATTCATCCTGAGGATAGTCCACGTTTTGCATTTACTATCCCTGCACTGAATCATGAAGGTTCTGATCAGAGATATGAATGGAAAGTACTGCCTCAAGGGATGGCTAACAGCCCAACAATGTGTCAAATTTATTTTAACAAAGTAATCAAGCCACTTAGAAATCAAAATCCTGAACTACAAATATTTCACTATATGGATGATGTATTATTAGCACACAAAGCTAAAAACACATTGCTAGAATGTTATGCCACACTTACAAACTTATTAAAAAATAATCTAGATATAGCAATAGATAAAGTACAATTAAATTTTCCAATTAATTATTTAGGTGTTCTATTATCCTCAACCATGTACCGCCACCAAAAATTCAAATACAAGTAGATCAACTCAAATCACATAACGACTTTCAAAAGTTATTAGGAGACATAAATTGGATAAGGCCTTATCTAGGTATACCAACAGGAGAGTTGGGATATTTATTTGATATCCTAAAAGGTCCATCATATCCCAATTCACGGTACATGTTAACGCCTGAAGCAAGAACGGCATTAAAAATCATTGAAACATATATGGAAAATATGCAATTGGATAGAATTGATATAAGTTTGCCTTTTTTATTTATTGTATACCAACAAAAAATATTCCTACAGGAGTATTTTTGCAAGAAGGTCCATTATTATAGATACATTTATCTTATTCTCCTAACACTATTCTTACTAGGTACCCTGAGGCTATAGGACAATTAATACCCAAAGGAATAAAAGCAGCAAAGTGAGTGCTTGGGATTGCTCCCAATAAAATTATTACTCCACATACTCTGAATCAAATTGATGAGTTAGTTAATGAGTTAAATACTTGGGCAATAATCATGTGCAAATCTAATGTTTCATTTCATAATCACTTACCATCTAATCCTTTATTGTCTTTTTGGTCATCGCATCCTGTAATTTTTCCAAAATTGACAAGAAAAACACCTATCATGAATGCTCCAAATATATTTACTGATGGATCAAATAATGGTACAGCAGCAATAGTTACACCTGATCAAACTTTTACATTTCCAGTACCCAAACAATCAGCTCAAAATGTAGAGCTTAATGCAGTATTACAAGCTTTTGTGATGTTTAAAGATTCTGTATTTAATTTATTTTTGATAGTCAGCATATAGTTAATGCTATAGTATGCCTTGAAGATGCTGGTAGGATTTCCCATTCCTCTACTGTTTTCTCCTTGCTTTCCACTATACAAAGTATAATCTGGGACAGAAAAGATCCATTCTTTATAGGACATATCAGGGCACATACAGGATTGCCTGGAGCCATCAGTTTGGGCAATGATTTAGCAAATAAAAGTACACATGACATACATATTTTCTCTACACTAGAAGAAGCTATAAATTTTCGTAAAAAGTTCCATGTCAAAGCTAATACCTTACAAATGGCTTCTAAAATAACTAAGGAAAAAGCTAGACAAATAATAAAACAATGTCAAAATTGTGTGACCTTTTTACCACAAGTTAATCTTGGAGTCAATCCTAGAGGATTGATACCTAATCATATTTGGCCGATGGACATCACACACTTGCCAGGATTTGGAAAATTAAAATATTTGTATGTTACAGTTGATACTTCTTCTGGATTTTTGATGGGCACCCTTCATGCCGGAGAAAAAACTAAAGATATTATCACTCATTGCTTACAAAATTTTGCCACTGTGGGCGTTCCCAAACAGTTAAAAACAGATAATGCCCCTGGTTATACTTCTACCTCTTTTAAACAATTTTGGTCATCATTTGGCATTACTCATATAACATTAATCCCATACAATCCACAGGGACAAGGCATAGTTGAAAAAGCTCATCAAACTATTAAAAAGTACTTATTAAAGCAAAAAAGACGCAATTGGGAAAGGGTATATATTCCCCAAAGACAAACTTAAAATAACCCTTTTTATTCTAAACTTTTAAAATTTGGATTCATCAGGACTTAGTGCTGGGGAAAGGCATATGTGTCCAAAAAATGTGCATAAGCCCAAGGTTCTTTGGAAAGATATTCTAACAGGACAATGGAAAGGTCCTGACCCAGTAATTGTCTGGAGTCGGGGGTCTGTTTGTCTGTTTCCACAGGAAAAACAGTAGCCGATTTGGATTCCAGAGAGATTAACCAAGGTCCTGACCCAATGATTGTCTGGAGCCAGGGGCCTGTTTGTGTGTTTCCACAGAGAGAACAACAGCCGATTTGGATTCCAGAGAGATTAACTGAAGCGATTTCTACAGAACAAAAAGAAGATGATTTGACTCAAGTCCATATCAGCTGATATCCAAAATTCCAGTTTGGCTACCCTTACATCTAAGATAGAACCAGGATGCTTTTTTCAATATCTATTTTATTATTGCCTTTTCCCACATTTTATTTTGTTTTTTTGAGCTCATACATACCTAGTTTAATGTTTTGGTGATCAGTTCTATTTTTTGACAATAGAGTTTTTAAACATTGCAATGGAGATTTCACATGTAAAAAGTTATAAGGCCTTTACTATTAGGTTATGTGTTGTATGTATTATATTATGTGTGCACACTTGTGTTTTGTGTTATATGTTTGAATGTTCATATGTCCATATATCATATATGATGAGGGCTCATGAAAAAATTGATCCAAATATTTTTTTATTCACATTATTTAAATGGTTTAATTTAAATTGTGTAAACAGCTGTTGAGGATTGTTTTAAAATGTGAACAAAAAAGGAGGTTAACAGATCTGTTTGTTTTCTTTCACATTTCCTTTTCATTATATTTAATAATTCTCTCCAAGACAATGTAAATTGTTAAGAAAATTGTTTTCTTTCAGTGTTTTCTGGAATGTTACATAATTTTTTCTTTAGCCATTATTGCCAGAATTTCTATCTTCGTCACAGTGCTGGTGAAATCAAAGATAAAACCAATCTACAGCTTCTGCAATAGCCATCACTGAACTGCTTGCAGAACTTGCCTGGACACATTGTGAACTCACATGTATGCATTGTAAACTATCTGTTTGTGCAGCAACTTGTGGTAGTGTTGGGTTATATTTGCTGATGATGTCATTGGTGGTACAATTTTTTCAAAAGGAGCCGTCAATTGGCTTGGTGTATCTTCCTCCCTTCTGAGATTCCAAAAGTAAGGGACAGGGTAAACACTCCACAACCATGGAGCTCTGCTGGCCTAAAGACTTCTTGAGAATCTGCCTCTGACGTTGGGCACTTGAAATATATGTTTTTGTTGGGAATTTTAGCTTTCTTTGTAGTGAGACCATCAAATCTGGGTCTGCATCTATGTGACTTGGAGGTCATGGTTTCTTATTTTCCAATGAACATGAGGCAGCAATGTTGAATTCTCTCTTTTAGGGTAAACTGTGGCCATGGGGGGCTAAGTGTATCCACATGTGGACTGTGAAGCCATTTGGGCATCCTTCACTTTTTGTGGTGTTTCTTGCTGCTGAAATGGAATTTTTGTATTTGCTTCACGAAATACAAAGAATTCAACTGTTACCCAGTGCGTGAGGGAGATCTGTCACCTGTGGTAGGTCAGGGTCTGCAGAAGAATGCATCAACCAGGCTTATATTCCACATAGCTTGCCCCCATGACCATAGCAACCCAATTCTAAACATTGCCCTGAAACCTCTCCATATAACAAGATGCCTTTACATAGAAGGGACTGCTGGCTGCACCATGTCTGTCACAAGGCATTTGGAAGCCAATGGGAGATCCACATGGCCCCACCACAGATGTTTTATCACACACCTGCCCACCACTGCTCTATGCCCACTCCTCAGCAGGCTTCAACTTCTTGGCATCTCTGTTCGGCACCATCTTCATAAAAACCAGTCAATCAAGGCACTGACTGGTATACTCATGATCATCCTCAGGATATCCAAAGATTCTCCAGTGCCACCTGGTCATGGGAATTTTAAAAATTTCATGGTATTTATCTAGCCACTTTTCAAGGAGGAAGTTGGAGGCACTGTGGGTTTCAATTTATTCTGGAACCATTAAATGGTGAGGAAGCTCATTTCAATG